>NC_056735.1:1095877421-1095887421 GCF_019279795.1 Protopterus annectens | reverse complement strand
GATGATTGGAAACAGAATTAAACTGGAAATTGTGGTTGGAATCAACATTTTTTGAAGGATTGGAGTCTGAATTATTTTGAAACGCAAATTCTGAATTATTTTGAAACACAAATTCTGATAAGGGGTAAGCCGAATTGGACTTGTACTGAGTTAAATCTCTCTGCAATTTGTTTCTTTTTTTGGCTATGATGGTGGCTATGTGTCTGGATAATTTGGCTGAGATGGCATCATAGGTAGGTTTGACAAAGAGAAATTGGGGGTGTCCCTGAATGGTGTTGTTTAAAGAAACAATTTTAGGTCTTAGGTCATTAAGTTTGGAAGAGTTGTCCTCATGAATGATTTTGAGTGCATCTAATCCAGCTGTATTGTATAGCTCACAAAGGTCTAAGTGTAGTTTAGAGTTTGCAACAGTTCTGTTGGGGAATCTGCTGAAACGTAGACCCTTGGGAACTATGGATAAAGAGAGACATGCATCTAAGTATAAGTTGTCCAATTCAATGCTTTTGAATACCATCAACAATCTTTCTAGTCTGAACACCAAAGGTTTGCATTCAGAAAGAAGTTCAGCTTGTCTATTATTGTGAAAAATTTGTCTGAATGACTTGGGTGGTGTACCTGTGTGAAGAAAAGGATTAGTGTTAGTATGTTCATTGAGACAACGCAATATTTCGTCAGTGGAATACCAATCATTTGCAACACTAGAAACATTGAGAGGTTCAGTAACAGTAAGATGGTTAGAGTCACTTTGTGTTGAGATGATTTCAGCTTGATTAAGTTCAGTTTGATTAATTTCAGCTTGATGAATTTCAGCTTGATGGTTAGAGATGTCTTGAGTATCAGCTTGATGGTTAGAGATGTCTTAAGTTGGATTATTTACAGTCAGATAGATGGAGTTGCTTCTAGTTGGATAATTTGTAACTTTGCTGGCAGCAAAGGAGGAAGCATTGATGAGTTTGTTAGCTCTTTCATTGGTGGTGTTATGGAATGAAGAGCACTGTGCGGATATTGTTGAAATGTCATTGCCAGTGGTAGACCTTTCATTATCTATGGTGGACATAGACGAAGACCCATTAGACTTGGTGGAAGATATGGTGACACTTTTAGCCTTAAAAACCAAGTCTGTGCTTCTAGGTGCTGATGCATAGTTAGGTTCTTTGGCTAAGAAATCCTGGTTGTGGATATCATTATCAATAGTGGGATTGGCTGCTGGAGAACCAGCACAGGAAGAAATAGAATTTGGAGTGGAAATAAACTTTTGCAGGGAAAAGGTGACCCTTCGAGGTAATTGATTGTGTTTAGGAGGTGGAGGTTGGTTAGACTGATGCGGTGGTGGATGAAAAGCATGATGAGGTGGTTGAATAAAAACATGAGTGGAACTGTGGTTCAAGTATTGATGGTGTGAGGTTTGAACAAAATTGATAGATGAATCCTCGGAGTCATTGAGGTCCTTGTTGTGGTTTCGTGAATGGACATTCTCAACTTCAATGCCATGTAGGTGAGATGACAAGGCATTGGGGATGGATTTGTTTGTATCACAAAGACAGGAATTATTTGTCTGAAAAGCTGATCCAGCTGAGGGAAAGGATATTGAAGTTGGATGAAACGAAGAAGGGTCTGCTGATCTATGAGTGACTTCTGGAATTAAAGTTGTGGTATTTGGAAGACAAATGGGAGAAGCTGTTGGGCGACCAGAGAGAGACTGTTGTCCTAGAGGCTGTTGTCCTGGAGGTCAGTTTGGTTGAAATAACGGTGGAAGAGGCTGCAGTCTTTGGAGATGAAGTGAGCATTGTTCCAGAATTTGTAGCGACTGTTGTTCCAGAATTAGAATGGATTATTAATTCAGAAGTGGACAGACTGGCAGGGGGGTCCTCTGTCCTGAAAGTGGAATGAATAACTAGAGGTTCCATTGATTTGGAAGTTGTTGTTGGAAAAGTTGTTGTTACACAAGGGAGTATCGGTAAAGCAATAACTGAGGGATGCGCTTGAGAAAATAAGTTCAAGGAATCTTTTTTGTGGAATGACTGATGCTGTAAAGGAAGTTAAGGAACGGGAGGTGTGCTTGACAACTCCTGAACTTCAGGAATGAAAGGAGCCTTGTTTGAGTGGCACAAGTTGGGATCAGATGCTAGTGATCGAGTTAAGGAAGCTGGGGTTAAGAAAGGTTCTGTTTGCTTAATATCGGGGAATGTACTATAACATGTGGAAATGACGGTAGTATTTTCTTGTTTGCAAGTGGAAGTAAAAGTTGTTCCTTCTTGTTAACTGTGGAGCTTGGAGTGGAAATGTCACAATAAATGGGGATCGTCAAAATTTTTTTACTGAAGTTTGTGACAGAGCTGTTAATGTCTTTGTTGAAGGAACAGATGAAGTCGCTCTGTCCATTTGAAGGACTGTGCACTTGATTGTGAATAAGACAATTGTCAGTGGTTTGTGTAATGAACAGACTATTGGGGGGAATGCTGTTTGGTAAACTGCTGTTGGAGGGAATGCTGTTTGGTAAACTGCTGTTGTGCCCATTAAGCTGATCAATGTGTGATGAACTGCTGTAGTCGTTAAGTCCATTTGGCTGACTTAGCGATTGTTTATGAATAAGACAATTGTCCGTGGTCTGTGTGATGAACAATTCGGATGGAATGCTGTATGATGGACTGCTGTTATGCCCATTAGGCTGACCAGTGCTTGATAAAATGCTGTTGTGTCCATTTAACTGTCCTGTCATTTTGTCAATTGAATTTTTTATAGGATGCTTGATGGAACTTGAGCGTAACCGCTGTTCAGCTAAGTTTACGCGAGGATTAGATGCCCGAAGGGAAGGTTTTTCTTCTTTTTGAGAAAAATGTTCAATAAACGATGGTTGAGGATTGACTGTGGGAAGTGTGATGGAATCTGAGCTAACCGCTGTTCAGCTCTGTTAACGCTATCATCAGATTCGAGAGAGGAAGAGAAAAAATCCTGAGGAATAGATAAAATTTCCTGAGATACAACTTCCTGAGAGGAAGGGAATGACAATAAAGAAGGATTCCTAGAGGCAGCTGCATAGTGGTTAGGAGTGGAAATAATGTGAGGGGACTGGTTTACTGCCAACTGTGGTGTCTGCTCTCAACATCAGTGCATCGTGATGAAAAAATCACGTTGGGATTAGCTGCCCTACATTTGCGATTAAGTGTATTACTTGTGTGACTGAATGCATTGTTTGAGGAAAACTGGTCAATAGTTACTTCTGCACCCAGGTAAGTGGTGTCTGCAGGGCACTGGAACAGTAGTTGAATGCTGTTCTTTAAGTCGTCTGCATTGTTAAAGTCATCTGCGTCATTGAGGGTAAAGACATGCGCAGTATCTGTGAAGCGGCCGTTAGCTAGAGCATCTGTGATGTGGCCGTTAGCTAGAGCATCGTGCTTTAGAGCCTCCTGCGTATTTTTGTTGGAGGAGTGACTGTTAGCTTGGGCCTCGTGTGCATTAATCTTTTCAGGGTCGCAAGGAGCACTGGAACGGTCCTGAGCTTGGAGGGTAAAAATGGCCAGATTACTATTGAACTGTTTGCTAACATTACAAAACTTCTGGCTGCAATCACTACACTCCCCAACAACAACAAACTTCTTCACTGACACTTCACCGACACCATCCACAACTGAACCCCCACGAGTCTCCTTCACCAACTTGTCACAAATCTCCTTGGTTGCCATTGCATCATTACTAAAACAATGGTCATTCAAAACATATCGATCTTTGCTAGTGGTTCCAGTAAATGAAGTACCGAGAATTTCGGTCTTATGCAAGTGGGCAACCACGTTGGGACTTTGAAGTGCAGCCGTTCGAATAGGTTTGGATGCATTCATTCCGATATCAGATTCTGTAACTAAAGGTGCATTCATTCCGATATCAGTTTCTTTAACTAAAAGACCGAAACTAACGGCGCTGTTTAGGGAAGCATTGAAGTCATTGTTACAGTTAGCGATGTCATTCTTACAGTTAGCGATGTCATTCAAGGCATTATTGCTGTCGGTTGTCACCTTCAAGGCATTATTGCTGTCGGTTGTCATATTCAAGGCATTGACGCTTTGTAAAACTTCTACTGGTGTTAAGGGGTAGTTAATAGAAACATTTGGTTGGCTTGAAAGGGAATCTGTGGGTGCATTAGCGTATTTAAAATGTGAGGACATCACTTTTTTCTTTAGCTCGGTTTTATTCTTAATAGGGTTGGAATCCAACAGACTCTCTTTGGTGGGATAAAAATCCAACGTTTTCCTTATATCTGTGCCTGAGACAGGCGATCGCATAGAATCACAGTCCAGTAATTTTCTAGAGTTTATAGATGTTACAGATGTTACAAATGTTACAAGCGATCGTGTAGATTTACTGTTGATGGATGTCTCTGTCGACTTTAAGGTGTTGTCAGACTGGAAAACATTAACTTCGTGGAGTGAAATATGGTGCGAAAGGGCTGAAGAAAAGACTGCTTAAGGGGGAATGCTTTAGGTGACTGTGAGATCTTTTGTACATGGATTTGTGGTTAAGATGGAGGCAGACATCACTGGGCCTTTGATGGCTGAGGTAAGAAGCACTTCTTCTACACGACTTGAGCGTGAAGGCGGGAAGCTAAAAGAGTAGTCCCTTGCGACAAATGAAGACGGTGGAATCTTATCACTGTACAAATGATTCATGGTAGCATTAATGCCAGGGCACAAAATGCTGTTATTATTGTAATGAGCTGAAATTAAGTTGTTGTTAACACTATTCCGTGATGAGAATAATGGAGCTGTCATGTCCGTGGCTTTGCTGTCGAGTTGTGCTTCCAGTTGTGCTTCAAGTGTAGTGAGTTTTGAAACAGTAGTATTGGAAAGATTAATTTGTGATTTGGGTGTGAAATTAATTACTGAACATGTAGATAGGTCACTTTTATTGTTGAATGGTTTGGATATAGACCAGTTTGTTGACGGAGAAGCTAACTCTTGCCAATGATCCAGAGAAGAAGAAATAATAACTTTGTTGTTTCTTGAAGCTAGTGTTAATGAGGACATAAACTGTGTGGAGGTTTTGGCTCCGTTATTTCCTGTAGCATGCTTCGGTGAAGATATAACATGTGTAGAATGCTTCGGTGAAGACATAACATGTGTAGATGTATTATTTTCGTTGTTATCAGAATTAACTTGGAACGAAGGCTTGAAATATATTGACGGAGCTAAAAAATCTTGTCCACAAGAAGTTAATGAAGTGGACATGGGATCTTTAGAACTGTTATCCGAACTATTGTCTTGGTTGAAAACTGTGGCTGTGTTAATGTTATCAGACTTAGGATAACTTAGTTCAACATCATGAGAAACATTGTCGGATGCAGTATCTTGGTTGCTTGTAAATAATAAAGGGGAAATAGGCTCACTTAAACTATTTTCTTGAGCATTGAGTATATTTTTTTCTGAACTGCTTTCGCTATCAAGCACAGAAAACTTTGCAGTCTTAAGATTAGTTGATTTAACATCAAAAGGAACATTCTGTGGTACAGTACCTTGGATTGTATATCTTTGTTTGCATATTCATGAAAGTTGTTGGACATGGAATTTTCTTCTGAATCATCATCCGATGAAAGAGAAAGATGTAGGCATCCTGATGAAATGCATTCCGAATGCAAGGTGCAGGTGGAAGCTTCTGAAATACTGCAGACTTCTAAACTGGCGCTGTGAATGGCCGAGGGTTGTGAAGACATGACTGTTCCACAGGAATAGTCATGGAAATAACTCCGGAAACTTGTAAATGCAGTAATAACCGTCTAAAAATTACTCAGAAGAAAAAACTAAATTGTAGCCATAACTTCTGGTTAGAAAATAAAAACTTCTGGTTTAAATAAAAACTAAAGAGACCCTCATAGTTGATTAAGCTTTCGTCCTTTATTGTGTAGGAACTTCATCAGAATGAACAAAAAATGCTTTCCACCTGCTATATAAACCATAGTGATGACCAATGAGTACACATGTGTAATCATAATAAAAATGTAACAGTGCACCAATAAGAACAGTTTAAGAATGCATAAAACATGAGCTGAAATATGAAGTAGTGTATTTAGTTGAACTCTAAAGAACAGGTTGAAAGTGCATAAAACATAAGTACAAAGTGAGTATAGTATTCATTTTACTGCATCCACTTTAATGCACACTTTAGATTTAAAGATTCATTCAGTCCAGGGTGGCAGTCAGCTTGTAAGTGAAGCTGCCACTTCAATTCTAACACTTGTAGAAGACCATCAGCATCACCAAAGAAATTTTGAACTTGTTCAAGAACTATAAACTTGAATTTAAGGAAGGTGGAACATGACAAGCTATGTTTGCCCAATGCATTAGATTTGTCCTTAAACCTAATAGCTGCATTATGTTCCTTGATTCTATCACTTAATTTCCTCATGGTTTTGCCAATGTAGAAACAAGCACATGACGTGCAAATAGCTGCATACACCACCATAGAACTGTGACAATAAAAACTTTTCTTGAAAAATACTGGTACATTACAATGAGAAAAATGGAAGGAATTTCCTAACAGAATATATTCACAAACAACACATTTCCCACAGCAAAACATTCCTACTGAATCATTAACTTTGGCATGCATGGAAAGTAAAAAAGGTGCATCATTATTTTCAAACATGGATTTAAAAGTTTTCGTTTTTTTGAAAGAAAACTTGGGGGTGTGGCCTAACACTTCTCTTATGGAATGATCACTGGTTAAAATTCTCCAGTTTTGTGCAACAATATTTCTAATGCTAGTCATGTCCCTACTAATTGGTAACGCAAAGCTGCAAGACCAATTGTTAGCATCATCTTCGTGGTCATGAGAATGAGTGCGTGTAAAACCAAACTTTAAAATAGGTTTATGCTTGGAGAATCTGTCGTTCGTGACTTCATATCTACTGTCTTGTATCAATTTAGGAGGATAATTCTTTTGTAAAAACAAAGCAGACAGGAAATCACATTCAAGTTCATAAGTGGAATCATTACTAATTAACCTTGACAGTCTAACAAACTGGCCTTTAACAATGTTTTTCTTCATAAACTGTGGATGGAGACTGTTAAAATCTAAGTAACTATTTCTGTAAGTTTTCTTCCTGTATATATTTGAGGAGAGTTCACCTGTCTTTTCACTAATAGATAAAGTAGTGTCTAAAAAAGAAACTGAGGATCCTTTTCCTGCCACAGTAAACTTGAGAAACTGTAAACTTTCAGACATGGAATCTAAAAATATTTGCAGTTGACTGTTGGTACCTTTCCATACAAAAAAAATATCATCAATAAACCTGTAATAGTGTTCAGTAAGTTCGAACCCTGGAAGGTGTATTAAAGTGTCTAGTTCCCATTCAGCCAACACTACATTGGCAAAGGCTGGTGCCATCTTAGTGCCCATGGCCACTACTCTTACTTGTTTAAAGATGGTGTTGTTGAAATGAAAGTAATTATTCTATAAAACTAAGACATCAAGGTGTGAAGGGTGCCAATTTTGGACTTGGGCATTTTTGCAAATTTATGTAAAAAATGTTTAACATAGGCTACACCTTCACAATGGGGGATGTTGGTGTATAAGGCTTCTATGTCTAGAGTGACTAGAATTTTTCCAATGCCATTAAAATTAGAGTGAAATAATTTATTAAGAAAATCCCAAGAATCTTTAATGTAAAAAGGGTTAGTTTGAGCTACTGGGTTCAATATAAAGTCAATGTACTGAGCAATTCTTTCAGTTTTGGTCCTGTTGTTGGATATAATTAATCTGAAAGGTGGGTTGAGCGGGTCTTTGTGGATCTTGGGAATTCCAAACAATTTACCTAAATTAGGATTGGGCGTGTGCATGAAAATAAACTCATCATATGTAATGTGTTGATTTTTAAGTAAAGATCTGAGGGTAGCCTCAATGTGTGTGAAACTTGTCTGAACCATATCTAATGAAGTTTTTTGATAGAAATCATCATTCATCAAAGTGCATTCAATTTTGTTAACATAGTCTTTTTGATTCATAAGAACCACACCTGTTCCCTTGTCAGCCTTCATAATCCGTAAAAATCTATCATTAGCTAAATCTTTCAAAGCTTTGCCTTTTCCTTAGAAGTGAGATTAAACCATTTAGAATTGCATTCAGAGGTAATGGATTGTCTAATGTCATATTCACAAACTCTAGCAAAAGCAGAAATGGTATTGTGCAAGGGAGGATTGAACAAACTCTTTTTGCGTAAAATAGAAGTATTAATATTTCTGTTTTCTGTCACAATGGTACTTGGAGGAACTGAGTTGCTATGGTCAATAACATTTTCCTCTGTGCTAAAGTTAGCTCGAGAAGGAGAAACAATAGAATTCTGAGACTCATCTAATGAAGTGGAAGTTTCTGTATCAGTAAGTAACACTTGCAAGTTCAATTTCCTAGCAAATAGTCTAAAATCTAAGAGTAGATCTGGTAATTTTGCTCTTTGTGCTGGTGCAAATGAATGACCTTTTTGTAGAACTTTGATGTGGTCTTCAGATAAGGATTTATCTGATAGATTAAAAATGGTGGAGATAGACTCATCTAGAGGACAAGATGAAGAGTGATTAAGTGTGGTCGTAGTTATCTGTGGCTGCTCCTTGTCATAATGTGTCTGGGGGGTATGTGATACCCAATTTTGCCTAGGCCTCTTTTTCGTGTGAAATTGTTTTCCAGTGCTTCTGAAGTGACTCTGGTTTGTCTTTCTAACTGATTGAGAAACTGAAGGGATTCTTCTTCTTGAGGGTTTTGGGAGTCTAAAAAAGGGTTTTGAGTATTGAAAGAAGCGGTAGAAATGGTGGAAACAGGAAGAAGAGATTCATTCAGATTCTGTTGTGGAAACGTGTTAGATTGAAAAGCAGGAGAAGAAGAAATGGGTGGAAAATCCTGAATATTAAACCTGAAGTCGCTTGACACTCCATGGAAATCAGGTAAGCATGCTGAGGAAGAAGAGGGAAAAGGACCAGGAGGTCCAGAGGAATTGCAAAGAGAGGAAGGTAAATGTGAAGAAGAGGGTGGGCGAAAAGAGGAAGCAGATTGGTGAGAAGAAGTCTGAAAAGAAGGAACTTGCTGAGGGGAAGAAGAAGGAACTTGAGGTTGGAGAGGGGGTTTGGGATGGGAGGGGAAAGGGTTGGTACGAGGGGATTTGGAAGAAGGATCATGGAGTGGGGAAGAGGAAAGTGGTTGGAAAGGGGAACAGGGAGGGTGGATCGTGCAGAAAAGGAATGGGGAGACACAGAGGAGAGAGAAGGGGTGACGGGGAGGGTGGACCTAACAGGAAGGGAATGGGGAGACACAGAAGAGTGAGGAGGGGAGACAAAGTGGGGAGACCTTCTTCTGGAGGAGAAGGGAGATCTTCCTCTAGGTGAATTGGGGGTGGGGGGAGAGAAAGGAAGGTGGTGGTGGTTGGGGGTATAGGATGAGGGATTGTGGTTGGGAGGGAAAGGTTTGTTAAAGGGAGGTCTGATATTAGGAGTGAAACGAGAAGAATTGGACGGGGGGAAAAAATGGGAAGAATTAGGAGGAATGAACTGAGAAGAATTAGGAGGGTAAGAAGGAGGGCGTGGAGGAATGAGCAGAGAAGAATTTGGAGGGTAAGAGTTAGGAGGGTAAGAAGAAAGGTGTGAAGGGGAGTGCGAGGGTGGATGGGACTGAGCAGAACTGGAAGCGGGCTGGTGATTGAAACGAGAGCGCTGATTAGGACGAGAATGATGAAGAGGGTAGAAAGGAGAGTGATGATTGGGAAGAGGATGATGGTGGAGGTTAAAAGGAGAGTGATGATTAGGAAGAGGACGATGGTGGGGGTTGAAAGGAGAGTGATGATTGGGAAGAACATGATGATTGGAAACAGAATTAAACTGAAAATTGTGGTTGGAATAAACATTTTTTGAAGGATTGGAGTCTAAAGGGAGGTCTGTTATTAGGAGTAAAACGAGAAGAATTAGAAGGGGGGAAAAAATAAGAAGAATTAGAAGGAATGAACCGAGAAAAATTAGGAGGGTAAGAAGGA
>NC_056735.1:1095862421-1095864921 GCF_019279795.1 Protopterus annectens | reverse complement strand
ACCAATGCTATCATATTCTCTGCTTCTTTATGAGTGGGTAGAGGGAAAATCCCACTTTGTCCAAGGGTAGATATACTACTCTAATATAAGGAGGCTTGATCAATAGATTTTATGATAGTCAAATGGTTGGTTCCATCCCACTTGGGCATATAAGCCACACTAAAAGCGTTATTGGCAATTTTCTAATGGAATCACAACATACCAACATTATGATAAAATTTATGATATAATTGTGGTAGGCAGATGGAGTAGGTTCTATACTAGTTATATATGTCAATACCTACGGGTCCCATTTGCCATAGAAAATTAGCTAGTGATTCACTGTGCTAGTGGATCTGTCAGCTATAGATAGTCAGTAGTTTAGAGGCTATAAGACTATCTTTTTAATTTCTAGCTTTTAAGGTAGGTTTTATTGAAACTCTATCATTTATACCTGGTTCTCGATCTGCCCTCAACCTAATTATCCACTTGATTCCTTCTGTTCTGTCTCATTGAAAACATCTCCACATCTAATAGTCACCGGTTCTATTTGAATTACTTTGAAATTTAAAATTATGTTCCGTGGGAATTACTCTCTAATATGTTTAGACAGAAAGCATTTCTAGACGAGGCGTATCTAATGTGGTAGAGATGTTCTCTAATTCTATCTCTCAGCCTGATCTGTCTTGCCTACATAAAATCATGGCACGCAGCGCAGGTGCAGGTAGCCAAGTATATCACATGCTCAGTGCGTGAGTGTTGCTTTCAAGCTGCTAGGAACTCAAATTGTTGCCCTGTTACTGTGGGTGTACAAATATGTTAGTCTCTTTAACAAATTCACAGTAATTACATCTTCACTGCATTTTTAGTTGCACCTTGAGGTTCCTATTACACCGGTCACACTATTATTTTAGCCTGTCCGGTCCACAAAGCATCCTATACAGGTTTAGTTTATTCTTATATGTAAAACAAGGAGATATATCATAATAAAGCAGAGATGTTAGGGTCAGTTAATAAGATGTCCCAATATTTACTACATATACCTCTAATATCGTTTAAATCTTGTGTGTAAAAAAGTGGTATCCTAACTGGACAGTTCGTAGCACTAACCAAAGGTGTGACCACTGCCTTGCTTTTTCCATTTGTAAAATAAGGTTGTGCCCTATCATTCCTCAGATTCTCCATCTCCAAGAGGCTTGCATCAATTTCTTCTGAGCTATATGACCGATTCAGGAATTTCCATTTAAGTTCATTAATTCCTGTTTGAAATCCTTGCTGATCTGAACTTAACCTGGATACCCTCATTGCTTGGCCCTTACAATATTGCCACAATGACCGCCATATGATTCGGGTGCATGCTACTCCGATGTAAGTATGTGTTCCTATAACAGGTTTTCCTATGTATACCTGTATTTAATAAACCATTTGGTAGACTGTACAAATACATCCAGATACGCTATACATTCATATGACTTAGTCATGGTAAAATTTAAATATTCTGTAGTTGTATTCATATCTTGATGCAGTTCCTCTAATAATGCTTCTTCAGCTTTCCAAACAAGAAAGAGATCATCTATGAAGCGTGTATAGAACAGGGCATTATCTTTAAATTTGCTTATTTTAAATAAATGCTCCGTTTCCCAATCGGCCATGACTAGGTTGGCGTAGCTATTGGCACATGAAGTGCCCATAAACTACGCTTATCCCTCTTTGTAAGTAGAATTGATTGCAAAAGTGTGTAAACCACATTATTCATTTCAGGACTATTTCCATGAGTTGACAAATGAGGCTTCTATTTTCGCTATCTGTATATGTACCATCTTTCTTTAGACATCTCCTGATATGAAAGTATACCTTCCTTTTGTTCCGGAATGGTTGTGAAAGGGACTGACATCTAAATGCAACCAAAATGTCCTTTCCTTTGCTTATATGTGCTAAAGGTTTTTCATACAGAGAGTATCAAAATTGTTTAGTGTCCTTTAGAATGTAATCCAACCTTATCTACAATTTTATGGGCCTCACTGAATATTCTAAATACAGAGATGGGCTCAGTGGACCCATCCCCTTCCAGCACAATAGGTCTCGATTGGTGGATCTGTTTTCATGTTTGTGTATTTTTGCTACCTACCTTGTATGCATGGAATAGTTCGGATATTCAACATGGAATGTTTATATAATTCTTCATTGATCTTCCCTTCAGATATAACCCATATTTTGCAATTTACTCTCAGCATCATTAAGCATTTTATCCACCAGTACGCATTATTAATCTTTTTTGTAGAATCTATCTTCACCTAACATTTTATTCATACCTGACTATATATTTTCCATGTCCATTATGACCGGGTTGGTCCACCTTTATCAAGCGGGTCTAATCATAATATTCTTATCATTTTTAATGTCTTTAGGGGATCTTCTTTGTATTGGTTTAAGATTACCTTGCCATTTTCCTACTCTGGTTAGTTCTTTCATTCCTCATCATGTAGGTCATTTTCCACAGTACACACACACACATATATAT
>NC_056735.1:1095853674-1095859421 GCF_019279795.1 Protopterus annectens | reverse complement strand
CACATGACGTGCAGATAGCTGCATACACCACCATAGAACTGTGACAATAAAAACTTTTCCTAAAAAATACTGGTACATTACAGTGAGAAAAATGGAAAGTGTCACCTAAAAGGATGTATTCACACGCAACACATTTGCCACAGGAAAACATTCCTACAGAGTCATTAATTTTAGCATGCATAGACATTAGAAAAGGTGCATCATTTCTTTCAAACATGGACTTAAAAGTTTTAGTTTTTTTAAAGGCAAACTTAGGAGAGAGGCCAATCACATCTTTTAAAGAATGATCACTAGTTAAAATTCTCCAGTTTTGTGAAACAATATTTCTAATGCTAGTCATGTCTCTGCTAATTGGCAATGCAAAACTACAAGACCAACTATCAGCATCATCCTCTTGTTCATGAGAATTAGTACGTACGAATCCAAACTTTAAAATTGGTTTGTGCCTAGTAAATCTGTTGGCAGTAACTTCTGTTCTACTCTCATGTATCAAATTGAAAGGATAATTCTTTTGCAAAAACAATGCTGACAAGAAATCACATTCTGATTCAAAAGTAGCATCATTGCTGATTAGTCTGGACAATCTGACAAACTGGCCCTTAACAATGTTTTTCTTCATAAACTGTGGATGGAGACTATTAAAGTCTAAGTAACTGTTTCTATAAGTTTTCTTTCTGTATATGTTGGATGAGAGTTCACCAGACTTTTCATTAATGGATAGGGTGGTGTCTAAAAACGAAACTGAAGATCCTGCCCCTGCCACAGTAAACTTAAGAAATTCTAAACTTTCAGATACAGACTGTAAAAATATTTGTAGTTGACTATTGGAGCCTTTCCAAACAAAAAAAATATCATCAATAAACCTATAATAATGTTCTGTGAGTTCAAATCCCGGAATGTGTATCAAAGTGTCTAATTCCCATTCCGCCAACACGACATTGGCAAAGGCTGGTGCCATTTTAGTGCCCATGGCCACCCCTCTAACTTGTTTAAAAATGGTGTTGTTGAAATGGAAGTAATTATTTTCCAAAACTAAAGACATCAAAGTGTGTAGGGTGTCTATTTTGGTTTTAGGCATCTTTGCAAATTTGTGTAAAAAATGTTTGACATAAGCTAGACCTTCTGCATGGGGGATGTTGGTGTACAACGCCTCTATGTCTAAAGTTACAAGAACCTTGCCAATACCATTAAAATCAGAATGAAATAATTTGTTAAGGAAATCCCAAGAGTCTTTGATATAAAAAGGATTAGTTTGGGCTACTGGGTTCAAAATGTGGTCAACGTACTGAGCAATTCTTTCAGTTTTAGTTCTATTATTGGAAATAATCAACCTAAAAGGTGGGTTGATCGGATCCTTGTGGATCTTGGGAATTCCAAACAATTTTCCCAAATTTGGATTGGGAGTGTGCATAAAAATAAACTCCTCATATGTAATGTGTTGATTTTTAAGCAGAGATCTAAGTATGCTATCAATATGTGTGAAGCTCGTCTGAACCACTTCTAAGGAAGATTTTTGATAAAAATCATCATTCATCAAAGTATATTCAATTTTGTTTACATAGTCTCTTTGATTCATAAGAACTACACCTGTTCCCTTGTCAGCCTTCATGATCCGTAACATTCTATCATTGGCTAAATCTTTTAAGGCTGACTTTTCCTTAAATGTAAGATTGAACCATTTAGAATTACAATTAGAGGAAATGGTTTGTCTGATATCATGTTCACAAACTCTAGCAAAAGCAGAAATGGTGTTGTGCAAAGGAGGATTAAACAAACTCTTCTTGCGTAACATAGCAGTGTTAATGTTTCTGTTGTCAGTAATTGGAATATTTCGGAGATCAGTGTTGACATGGTCGATGGCATTTACCTGAGTGTTACTGCTAACTAGTGAAGAGACCCCAGAAATCTGCGAATCTTCCAAAGAAGGGGAAGTTTCTGTGTCTGTGAGCAACACTTGTAAGTTTAATTTCCTGGCAAATAGTCTGAAATCTAAAAGCAAATCAGGTAAATTTGCTCTTTGTGCTGGTGCAAATGAATGACCCTTTTGCAAAACTTTGATGTGGTCTTCAGATAGGGATTTATCTGATAGATTGAAAATGGTGGAAATGGACTCATCCAAGGGACAAGGTAAATAGTGATGAGGAGTGGCGGAAATTATCTGTGGCTGCTTCTTGTCATAATGTGCCTGGGGGGTATGTGATACCCAATTTTGCCTAGGCCTCTTTTTCGTATGATGTTGTTCTCTAAAGCAATTGAAGTAACTCTGGTCTGTCTTTCTACTGAATTGAGAAAAGGAGGGGGGGATTTCTCTACTAGGGGGTTGCGGGAGCCTAAAAAAAGGGGTTGGGCAATGGAAGGAGTGGAAACTGGAGGAAGAGATATGTTACCAGTCTGTTGTGAAAGAGAATTAGTTTGAAAGGCAGGAGAAGAGGCAGAGATGGGAGGAAAATCTTGATCATTAAGCCTAAAATTGCTCGACATTCCGTGGAAATCGGGTAAAAACCCAGAAGAAGAAGAGGAGGTAGGAAAAGGGCCTGGAAGTGCAGAGAAAGAGGAGTTACACTGACGGGAGGCAGGGGGTGGACAAGAAGAATGGGGTGGACGAAAAATGGAAGGGGGGGGTAAAACTGAAGAAGGACGAGAAGTGGAGGGAAAAGAAGGGGAACGAAGAAGACGGGAGGAAGATTGGAAGGAGGGGTCTAGCTGAAGGGAAGAGGATGGAGGTTGTGGACGAGAGGAAGAAATGAGTTGCCCTGGCACAAGGGGATGAGAAGGAGAAGGGGTGGTGTGATGACGGGGAGGGCGAGGGGAATGGGAGGGAGGGCCAAAGGTGGGAAGAGAGACAGGGTGGTTAGGTGGGTGGGTGGGTCTTAAGGAGGGGGAGTTGAATGCCCTTACGGGGTGAGAGGGGAGGTCCGGATGGAGAGACTTACTTCTGGTGGAGTAGGAGGACCTACCTCTCGGGGGATAGAGTGAACGGAGGGAGTGGGAAGGGGGATGGAAGTGGGAGGGGGGATGGAAGTGGGAGGGGGGATGGGAGGGAGGATGGGAGGGGGAGTAGAGGTGACTCACCCTGGGGTTAGTAAGGGGAGGATTGTGAGAAGGGGGAAAAAAACTAGGATTGGGAGGGAAGTGAGAAGAATTGGAAGAAGAGATACGAGAAAAAAAACGAGAAGGATGTGGGGATTTGGGGGGATACTGGGGAGGGTTTGACGGAGGGTCCGAGGACGGGTGGGAGGTGGAGTGAAAAGAACTGGAAAAGGGCTTGAAGTGAGGGGGGTTAGGATGAGAGTGATGACGGGAAAACGAATTTGAATGAGAATTTGAATGAGAATGAAAAGGGGAGTCCATATTTCTGGAGTAAATGGAGTCTGAATTGTCTTGAGAAACAAATACTGAAATTGGATAAGCCGAATTAGACTTGTATTGGTTTAAATCTCTCTGCAATTTGTTTCTTTTTTTGGCTATGATGGTGGCTACATGTCTGGATAATTTGGCAGAGATGGCGTCATAGGTAGGTTTGACAAAATGAAATTGTGGGTGTGACTGAATTGTGTTATTTAAAGACACAATTTTTGGTCTTAAATCATTTAGTTTGAACAAGTTATCATCGTGAATGATTTTAAGAGCACTCAATCCAGCTGAATTGTAAAGATCACAAAGGTCTAAGTGTAGTTTAGAGTTAGTCACTGTTCTGTTGGGGAATCTGCAGAAACGTAGGCCCTTGGGAACTATGGATAAAGAGAGACAAGCGTCTAAATACAAGTTATCTAGTTCAATGCTTTTAAATACCATCAACAATCTTTCCAACCTGAACACTAAGGGCTTGCATTCAGAAATAAGTTCAGCTTGTCTAGTGTTTTGAAAAATCTGTTTAAATGATTTGGGTGGTGTTCCTGTATAAAGAAAAGGGTTAACATTAGTATGCTCATTTAGACAAAGCAGAATTTCATCAAGAGAATGCAATTCATCTGTAACATTAAGAGCATTGGAATTCTCAACAAGAGAATGCAATTCATCTGTAACATTATGAGCATTGGAATTCTCACAAATGGAACCAATGAAAGGTTCCGTAGGAACTTGATGGTTAGTGATGCTTTGTGTGGGAATATTTGTATGTCCATTGCCACCGTAGGAGGAAGTAATAACTCGTTCATTAACACATTCAATAACAAGCTCATTAGCACCTTCATTGAGGCCGTGGAAAGAAGAACAATCATGTGCAGCCTCAGAGGTACTCTCAATTCCTAGAGAAGTATTGTGGAATGAAGAACATTGTGCTGCTTCGGTGGTATTTTCATTAGATAGGGTGGACACAGGAGAGGACAAATTAACAATAGTGTCACTGTTGATGTTAACAGCACAGCCTGTGTGTTTAAATGTTGATGCATTGACGAGATCCTTAATGGCAGAATCCTGGTTGTAACTATCAATATCCATGGTGGGACAGTCTCCTGAAGAACAAGCCAAAGAAGGCCTTGTGCCTGGATGAGAGTCAGATTTTTGGAGAGAAAAGGTGACTCTTCGAGGCAAATGGTTGGAAACAAGAGGTGGTTGATTAGAAGGATGATGCTGTGGATGATTGAAGTGATAGGGTGGTAAATTGGAATGGTGAGTGAAATAGTCCTTCTGGTATTGAAGTTGAGAGGTGGATGTAGAACCAAAGGAAGGTTCTGGAATGACACAAAGATCGTTGTTGCAATTTTCCAAAGGAACATGTTCATTCTGTACTTCTATCAGGTCCAGGTTTGAGGAGGAGACATTCCTATAAGAGACTGTAGAACTGGAGGTGGTTAACATGGGGGAACACGTAGAAGAGGCTGTCGTCCTGGAGGTCGTCTTTGTGGAATAAAAAGTTGGAGAGGATGTAATCATGGAGGTTGAAGAGGTTGTGGTCCCAGAAGAAAACTGCCTGGCTGGAGGGGCTTGTGTGCCTGAAGTGGAATGACCGGTCAAAGAGTCAATTGGTGTGGACGTGGATGTTGTTGAATGACATAATAGAGAGGTTGTTGTCTCACAAGGGAGAATCGTTGAAGTCACTGTTAAAGAAGTTGCTGTCGATAAATGAGCTTGAGGAATGAGGTTCAAGGATCCTTGATTTTGCAATGAGTGATCCTGTAAAAGAGGCGAAGAAGAAAGTACTGGTGGATCACTTGAAGAATCCGGTGCTTCAGGACTGAATGGAGCCTTGTTAGGGTAGACAAAGTTTGAATCAGGAGCTGGTGATTGAAATGGTTTGCTTGGGCTTATGAGAGAACCTGAATGTGTTTTGTTGAGAGAATGTAACATGACATGCGGAAATGGAGATGGATCATTCTTGTTCTCGGTAGAAAATGTAATGGAACTTTCACAATAAACTGGAATGGTAATGGTATTATTGCCGGGATTTGTGACAAAGATTCCATTATTATTGTTACTGACACAGTTGTTGTGGCAAAGACTGTTCTTGTAGTCCTGACAAAAAACTGGGTTGACTGAACTGTTCTCATAGTTCTGACCAAAAACTGGGTTGCCAGAACTAATCTCATAGTCTTTACAAAAAACTGGTTTGATAGAACTGCTTTGAACTTGAGAACGGTTTTGATTGAACAAACTGATCGTTTTGCCTTGGTGAAAAACTGCGTGACCAGAATTAAGAGACTGGTTTTGATTGTTATCGGAGAAGGTGGACTGACTGCAGAATAAACTTATAAATGGACTGTCCAAATGTCCATTGGATTGCTTGTGTTCTTGATCTTTGATAAGTT
>NC_056735.1:1095836174-1095848674 GCF_019279795.1 Protopterus annectens | reverse complement strand
AACTCAAGAGTTGGTTTTAGCAGAGCCATTATGTCCTGAAGGACACTGCTCATTTTTGAAAGATTTGTTTGATTTTCTAGTAACAACTGTGTTTTGGGGCTAGGACTTGTGACAATGGATGTTACTTCATTGTTTACCTGTATACCCACAATTTGGGTGTTCAGCTGGTTAGGAATATGTTATCCTCCGCTTACTCATCCAGTGAGACCAATTTTTTATGCTCACTGCTTGAAGTTGTACTGAATAACAATTTTTTCATTTTCAAGGATAAGATCTATAAACAGTCTACTGGCGTGGCAATGGGCACCAGCTGCGCCAACTCATATGCCAACCTTGTCATGGTGGCATGGGAGAGAGAGGTCATCTTGAAACATTCTCATATCGTCTTTTTTAGACGATTTGTAGATGACCTCTTTCTCCTTTGGAATGGCAGCAGTGATACCTTCTATGAGTTCTTGGAAGATGTCAATAATTTAGATGGTTTTCTGAGGTTTACTGGTACATTTTCAACTACATCAATAGATTATCTTGATGTTACGATTTATAAAGTAGCTGACACTCTTCATTCTAAGCTTTATAGGAAATCTTGTTATATACCATCATACTTACACTGTGGTAGTATGCATCATCCGAGAGTGTTCAATAATATCATAAAAGGACAGGCCCTTAGAACGTCACGCTTATGTTCTGATGAACATGTTTTCCACTTAGAATTACGAAGATTAGAAACTAGTTTTGGCAATAGGGGCTATCACTCTGATCAAGTGAAGGCTGGTTGTAATGCTGCTATTAAATCTAGATCAACTAAGGGTAAACCCTACTTTTCATTGCAAGCACCTAATACTGTAAGTCATTCAGTCAATGGTCTGCAGCAATTACCGGTTATACTTCCATACGTATCAAATGTGAACCAAATACAGAATGCTCTCTTAAAAAATTGGAACATACTTTTAACAGATGTTGACACTCAAAGAATTGTAGGCAACTGTCCTCGTTATGTATATAACAATTCTCGGAATTTGAAACAACTACTATGCTTTCCTAGACTTTCAAGTGATACTGTGAATCTGTCAAATGGGAATGATTATGGGACCAAGAAATGTCAATCTTGTGCTCAATGTGCACACATTGACACTTCCAGATTTTTCCGTAATTCTAATGATGGAAAGCTATGGGAATTGAGATGTAGATCTGACTGTCAAACGCGAAACATTGTCTATGTCGCCAGTTGTCAGATATGTTTTAAATTTTATGTTGGGAAATCCAATAGGTCCCTTAGGGAGCGTATAAGGGACCATATATATTGTTTTGGAAGGCAAGATAAATGTAGTGCCATAGCCAAACATATGCTCATGCATGAGCAACATTATTTTATGTTTCAGGTTCTATTTGTGCAGCCTACTAGTTTGAGAGAGGTGGGGATTTAACTAACTTGACAGAATCCGCTGAGACCAAATGGATACTTAGGCTTCAAGCCCACCGTGGCTATGGCTTAAATGAGAACGTACCATTAAAACCTGTGTTAAAGAGTAGACCCCTTAAATAATATTATTTATTCAAGTGCTATTTAATCAAGTGCTTTGTATATATGATGAATTTTTAATTAATTTTATAATTAATTATTTATTTATCTGTATTTGATTTATTTTACTTAGATTGATTTGCTCTACAATTGATTAACTTTCACTGGCATGAGTCATGACAGGAAGTGATGTATTTTAAATGTGTATATAACTGTCATTTGTTCTTATTATTTTTGTTACGTCTGAAGAAGCGGTATATACCGCGAAAGCGCTTACGTTTTTATGCAATAAAACTGTGTTTTTATACTTTTACTTCACGACCTGTTTCATTGGATTGCCAGCATTGCAAACTTTATTGGGTTTATCTGCTCAAGTTTCGCTGCCATTTCCTTCCATTGTGCTTGGTTTTTGGATTCGTTATATATATATATATATATATATATATATATATATATATATATATGTATTTATGAACATCTTTTAGCAATTAAGAAAAAGAACAAACCAATGCTTTGGCAAAACATGCTAGTATTTGTATTGACTTCAAAAAAATTGTTTTTTCAGTGATAGATACTGTCAGTCAAGAAACTTTTTCGGGTGATTATAAAACCTGGTTAGAATGCAAATAATCCTTATGGCAAATTTACTTGGGTGCAGATGTTGCACCAGGTCTAAATGACACCATTAACCTAAAGTGTTTTTTGCAAACTAAGCTATAAAGTTTTTTTAAAACTTCATTTTATGACATCTGTTAGAATGTACAAAAAACTTGTGTTTTTTATTTCTACTATTTCCACTATATGGATTTTTGTATGTATTTTTTTACATTTATAAAAATGAGCTTTCTTTTTAAACTATGATTATTCAGTCATGTGACTGCTAATTAAGTATTTAAATGCTGTTTTAGGGTGGTTAGAGTGTTTTTCTGATGAAGTTCACAGCACATTAAAGTGAATGAAAGTGCTAACCTTTGATGTCCGTGTCTTTAGGTCTTGGTTTGGAGCAGTTTCTTACTAGTCATGAGTGACCGTATTAGTTTTTTTGAAATTTGTTAAATCAGGTTCTGGTAACACTGTTTCTTTTCTTGATACTTCTATTTCTATTGATTTCACCAGCAGGAGCATAGTCTCTAACATTTTCACAAAGGAAACCTATTGTAACAGCTTTTTAGATTTTTCCAGCCAACACCTCTTCTACATGAAAAGGAATGTGTTAAGGGGTCAATTCATTAGACTCTCCAGACTGGTTAGTGTGGATACTACTTTTTATGCTGAGATGGACTTTTTGTGTAATCTGTTTTTGCAAAAACATTACCCTAAGGATCTTGGCTCAGGAAGTGGCCAGAGACTGACACAGTAAATTTCAGCCCATTCGTCACTGTGGTTTTACACCTAAACAAAATAATGCTGCTGCTTTTCCAGACAGGACATTGTTTCCCGATACCTATTTGCAGGGATATAAAATGTATCAGGGATGTCATCTCTCACAACTGGAACATTACTAGTTCAAGGAATTTGTCTAATTTGTTATGGGATTCCCCACAGTTTGCATATAAAAAGACTAAAACAATTAGAAATTCAATTCAGAACAGAGACAAAGCATTGGTGTTAAATTTTGTTAGAAACAGTACTGACGCAACTGGCATGTTTGAGTATGGCATATGTGTTTGTTGCAAGTTTGTTTTCAAAGGGAACTGCTACACTTTTGTACACAATGACTATAAAGTTGCATTGGTCCATCATTTTGACTCTTCATCCACTAATTTGGATTATGCTGCAGTTTGTAATTCTTGTCATTATGTGGATAAGACTTGCAGGAAACTGACAGGCAGAATAAAAGAACATTGTGGGGCTATCAGAAGTTCTGACTCTCGAAATGCACTAGCTAGGCATTCGCTAACTTGTACCGTATTCCTTTGTAAATAAGACCTAACCAGAGAATAAGGAAAGCATGGTTTTCCAGGGTGGTCATGATATAAGCCCTACCCCAAAAATAAGCCAACAACACATGACAGACATGTTGAATTATAAAATAATATTGTTGACACCCGTTGACTCGGTTGTACTCTGCTCACCATTTTCGGACCATTCGGACACCCAACTTCTACTCTTTGCAGAAAGTCATAAGATTCTTTCCCTGGGAGTCCTCCACAATTCGTACTGTAACCCTAATCATCACTCACACTAGACAGTTGAGATCCTTGGCCCATAAACACTGGCAGGTGTACTTTGATCAGTCAAAGTACAGACAACGCGCGTAAAGCGTGCGCACTTGATAACGAACGGTTGTGGTTGTGCCTTCTCCTCTTAACCGGCGCCATTTTGTGTTGCCACTCCGGTCAAGTAAGTCTTCAGTTAAAAACCCCCCAGACAAGATGAGTGCAGAAAGAAAGAGCTATTCCTTCGAGTACAAGAAAGGAATCATGGAGGACTCCAAGGGAAAGAATATGAAGGCTTTCTGCAAAGAGAAGAAGTTAGATTTCCGAATGGTCCGAAAATGGTGTGCAGCGTATGATAACCTCAATCAACAGGCTGACAAGGGAAATGCTAAGAAATGCAAGTGTGGATCAGGTTGGCAACCTTTATTTCATGAGCTGGAAGACATCATCTGTGAGTGGATTTCTAACAGGCGAGCAAAGGCTTTGGTTGTGCGCAGGGCTGATAGTCACGCATTTGTCCTTGCAATGGCACCACAGTTAGAAATATCCCCAGAAGAATTCAAAAGCATCACAACATTGGCTGGATGGCTTCCTTCAACGATATGAACTTTCTCTAAGAAGATCAACAACACTGTTCATCCTGGAAGATACTGAAGTTATTAAACGTGCACTTGCGTTCAAGTCTTTTGTTGATGGCATTGACTTTTGTAAATACCAACTCTCCAGCATGATTGCTATGGATGAAACTGCAGTGTTTATGGGTCAAGGATCTCAAACAACAATTGATCAGAGGAGTGCCTCGTCAATCTACATTCCCTCCACTAGTTACGAGTGTGCACGTGTTACCTGTATTTTGGCAATTCATCTAGATGGAAAGAAAACCCCACCTCTAATCATTAGTAAGGGCAAGAAAGATAAGATTGAATGTGTTTCAGGCATTTACATTCTTGAAACCGAAAAAGCCTGGTGCACACAAGCAGCTATAAGGAATTGGGTCGATGCAGTGCTGCCACTTGTTTTGTGAGGTGGTGAAAGAGGTCTGCTAGTCTGGGATTCAGCCAGCACTCACTGCACTAAAGAAATGAAGAAATTCCTTGCACAGAGAAGAATAGATCAAATAATGATTCCCGCAAGAATGACTGGCTATCTCCAGACTCTTGATATTGCAATAAAAAAGCCATTCAAGGACCATTTGCATATGGAACTCAATGACTACATTGAAAATAGAATGGAGAGAAATCAGCGTGGAAACTTTGTGAAGCCTAGCCTGCAAGAGGTCATCACTTGGGTGAAAAATTCATGGGATAAAATTACTGACAGCTTTGTTGCCATTGCACTATGAGCAGGCTACTTGGACAAGCAGTGCTTATTTAAGGAGAGCTGTATTGCTAGGCATGACAGATTGGGGCCAGTGGTTCTACAGGAAATGGAGTCGCAAGAAATTCAGGCCGAAATTCAGGGGATGGACACTTTAGACAGTGTTCCAGAAGAAGGTGACATGACTGTATTTGAATAACTGTGTACGCCAAGGTGCAGATATTCTGAAATTGAAATGTTTGTTGCACTGTTTATGTAGAATTCTCACACAACTGTTAACCCATTACTTAGAACTGTTGTCCAATAACAGAAAAGTTTGTTTGTGTCTTTCGTCTTTTCCCGGTTAGGGGTCACCACAGCGGAACTCTGGTCCGCTAATGATTGGTAGTTGATTTTTATGTGCCGAGTTACCAGCCCTGACACACAACCTTCTTCATCGAAGGTACGCCCATTCACGCATGTCTCCACTCAGAAGACTCTCTAGCTGAGAATCGAACCGGACTGCGTCTTACTGTGAGGCGCCAATGCTACCGCAGCACCACCACCGCGGGATTGTCCAATAACAGAAAAGTACGAAATAAATATCAATTTGTGTACATGAATAAATGTTGATTTTTGTACATGGAATAAATGTCGATTTGCATTCATTAATAAATGTCGATTTTTGTACATGAATAAATGAATAAAGGTAGATTGTTGTACGAAGCGGGTAAATAAGTCATACATTGATAATAAGCCCTAATGCACATTTCGGCAGGGGAAAGAGTATAAGACCAGGTGTTATTTTTGGGGAAATATGGTACTAATTTTGAAAAATATCTATTTTTAGTATTAGAGCAAGTAGAACTGTTTTTTGGTGACTATGCTACTCTTCTGGAGGTTAGGGAACTCAAATAGCAACTTTTGCTGGGAGCGGATTCAGCTCCTGGTTTGAATGATATCAATTTAAAATGTGATTTGAAATGGCTTACCTGAGTTCACATGACAGACTCACTTTTCACTAGTTTGCTATATGCTGTATATTGTACATGATTTTTCAGGTCACTTCATTACCATATAATGATATGTGCATATTTAAAGAAGGATAGGGTTATTTCATTGGCTTTTACTGTTTCACTGCTTTATCGTCATATGACAAGTAGTATATATTTACTGATTTTCTTTGTACCTTATTTCTGAAGAAGTTCTTGCATATTAAAAGAACGAAAGCACTCTCAATTACTGGTTCTTGTGTTGTTTTTTCATATAGCTGTAGAAGTTTTTTTGCCAGTATATATTTATATAGGGAAAACTAGAAAACTAGAAGACCAATTGTTATTAGAAGATGAGTTATTAGATGAAGAGATATTAGAAGGATTAAAAACATGTTTTAAAACAGGCTTAAACCTACTGGATCTGCTAGCTCTAATGTCATTCCTAATGTGATTTACTAAGTCTGCTGAAGTCACATTCGGATTCAATGGTGTCATTATTACTTATCAGTCTAGACAATCTGACAAATTGGCCCTTCACAACATTCATTTTCATAAACCATGGAGATTGACTATTGAAGTCCAAATAACTGTTCCTGTAGGTCTCCTTTCTGAAAATGTTTGAGGAAAGGTCAACGGATGTTTTATTAATGGATAAGATGGTATCTAAAAAGGACATTGAAGATCCTTTCCCTGCTATGACAAAATGAGGGAATCCAATACTTTCAGATAAAGATTCAACAAAAATATTAAGTTGCTGTTCCGTTCCTTTCCAAACAAAAAAAAAATGTCATCAATAAAACAACGGTAATGTTCAGTGAGTTCAAACCCTGGTAGATGTACTAGACTGTCTAATTCCCACTCGCTCAAAACTATATTTGCAAATGCTGAAGCCATTTTGGTGCCATGGCTACTCCTCTTCCTTGTTTATAAATGTTATTAAAATAAATTATTGTCTAACACTAAGGTCATAAGATCATGTAATGTGTCAATATATGAAATGGATTAGTTTGGGATCTAGAACATCTAGTGCCTTTTTCTTGATGAATATCCTTTTTATGCTTTTTCGGCAAACTGTTCAGCATACCAAAAATGTACAAGAATAGCATGAACCCCCGCTTTAGACACATTGTGAATAATAGAAAAAAACTGAAACAATTGCAGAATACATTGATTCAGTACTGAAATCCATTGTGCAAGCAACAACATCTTATTTAAGACATTCTTGGGCATTTCTTAATGAAGTGTTTTTGCTGGATTCTGTTACCTCTGACTGGATGCTTGTTACTCTAGATATTGAATCATTATATACAAATATTCCACATAAGGAAGGTCTGGAACTAGTTCGGCTTTTCTTGACTGAGCATGTGGCTTTTTCTGATACTAAGATAGACACTGTTTGGAAGCTTATTTCTGCTGTTCTCTGCAATAATTTTTTTCACATCAATGGAAAAGCCTATCAATAGATGGGAGGAGTTGCCATGGGGTCAGAAATGGCCCCAGCATATGCAAACTTAGTATTAAGTGCATGGGAACTGCACAGTTTAGTACAACTGCCAGGATTTCATAAAACTAAAATATATCTTATTTATATTAACAGTATCTTTTTTATTTGGGAGGGGACTAAGCTTGAATTGATTGCCTTCTTTCAGACCCTTTCTGGAAGCATTAAGTTTCTGCAATTTGTTATTTCTGGATTCAGTTGTATAGTCCTATTCCTCGACACAGCAATCACACTGGTTGCTAACACTTTGGAATCCAGTGTGCTCCACAAAAAACCTATAGAAACAACTTTTTGGACTACACCAGTCAGCACCCACAATTTATGAAAGCCAACATCGTAAGGAGTCAATTAACCAGGGTGTCTCGTAAATTTAGCAATAGCTCAGTCTTTTTACAGGAGTGTGACTTTCTAATGGTGGTGTTTCTTCATAGAAACTATCCTAAGCAACTAGTAGAGAGTATCCTCTCAGGCATGCACTACTAGATTCAGACCAATACTTAAATTCGTCTTTGAACCCAAATATTTATGGAACTCCAGTACTGAATGAACTCTGTTTTTCCCTTACCCATTAGCATAGGCATGTTTTCAAATAGAAAATTTATTACTAAGAACTGGAACATTGTTACGAACAGCAGAGACCTGTCTTTGGTTCTTTGCAACAGCCCGAGCTTTTTGTATAAAAAGCAGAACTCTTCACAGCTCTTTTGAACAAAATGACAAAGCATTTTTAATTAAAAACTGAAAAGAAAAATGCGCCATCAGCTATGTTTACTTGTGGAGGATTTACCTGCAGGCACATTCGCACAGGGACAGAATATTTATTTAAAGATTGTAAAATTAAAGTTGTTTTCCAAAGACACTTAGATTGACATAGTAGTAATGTAGTTTATGCTGGTATTTGTGACACATATGAGATCTTTCATGTAGAGAAAATGTACGGGAAATTATCAGATTGGATAAAGGAGCATTTAGCAGTGATTAGATACATTGATCAAAGGGGTGCATTAGGTAAACACAGTGTTTCAGTAATGGGTTTCAAAATTTTAAAGTTCATTGTCCTAGAACAACTGGATCTTTTTCTAGGGGACAGTGAAACCTTTTTAGAGGTGCATGAATTAAAATGGCAACTGCTTTTAAATGCAGAAGCTAACCCAAGCATTAATGAAAACTTGAAAATTAAATGTGCATTATGCTGTTACTGGTAAACCCCACCCACAGCACTACACATTCAAATGTCATTGGCTACTAAATTGTTTTCCTTTGTAAAATTTCAATTACATGTTTCTTATTGGATGTTTCTGTTTTTAAATTAGAAGCACAACACAACAATTATTTATTCATTGTTTTCTGATTAAGTTTTTATTACTATTAAAGAACTAAAGTGCTCAACACCTGTTTGGCTCCTTTCTCTTCTTCCATGTCCTAGAGTCTTCTTAGCGGTTTGTTTGCATTTGTATATATGTGTGTGTGTGCGTGTGTGTGTGTGTATAAATATATATATATATATATATATATATATATATATATATATATATATATATATATATATATATATATATACATGGGTTCCGTTCAGAAGCTCGAAATACTGAAATCTCGAATTTCAGTATTTCGAGCCCAAGAAGCCAAATCCACATAATAGCAAAAGTTTAGAAGAGCTAAATTCAAAACCTCAAATACCAGAGGTTTTGAATTTCGTGCTTCTAAAGTTCCGCTATGGTTATGTATTCAGGTAAGTGTGTGTGTATTAAGGGGTTTGGGTAGGGGCTGTGGTGTGTGTCAGTGTATTTTGTTGCTGTGATGTGTGTGTGTGCGAAGAAAAGTAGCTTGTGTGTGGTGGTGGTGTTTTGTGTGTGTTTGTATGTAGTGCGACCTCGGAGTGAGAATATTTAAGTAGGGGGATCGGGGGCTCATGGGGGCTTGCCCCCCTGCTTTCATGTAGTAGAGTGATTTTGTGTGTGTGTGTGTGTGTGTGTGTGTCTATGTATACACACACACACACACACACATACATGCATAATACACATACACAAGTGTGTGTGTATATATGAATGTGTATGTATGTATGTATGTATATATATATATATATATATATATATATATATATATATATATATATATATATATATATATGGTTCCACTTCTAACCATCGAAATTTCAAAACATCTTAATTCTGATCATCGAGACGAGAACACTTGAATTTTGAAACATCAAAGGTTACAAGTGTAACCAAAAAAAAGAAAAATGAATTTTAACAATTGTATGCAGGGGGGTTTTGCCCCCTTTGCACCCCCCCACTTTAATATTCCAACTCCAAGACCACACTACAGTGGAGTAAAGGGAAATCTCCCATTTAGCGCAATATGCAGAAGCGCTAAATGGGAGATTTTCCTTCCCCTATCTGTAGTGCCGTCACACAGATGGCACATAGACACACACAGTATGCAGAGCACCTTGGTGCCCTGCAAAAACACAAACATTCTCCTACCTACACTTACCTTTTTCTTCCCCTTCAAACCTTTGACGTTTTCAAACTCGTTGTTCTTGTCTCGATGATCTGAACTTCGATGTTTTAAACATTCTATTGTTTGAAGGGGAACCATCAATATATATATATATATATAGACACACATGCACACAAACATAAAACCGTTGAAATTAAAGAAAACTAAAAATCCAACAAAACACTTCAGTAAGCCAGTATAGAGGACATAGAGAAAATACAATGGCAATGGTAATTTTCATGCATTTTCACTAGCTGCTTGATAATTGCTTATCTAATGTTATTTCTGTATTATAATTGGTTCAAGGACACCTGCTTGTTTGACCTATTGCCTTTTAGAACTTGTGTTAGGTATCCAGTCACTGGGGGTTGAATTCTACATTTCTACTGGTGGGTACAGCTGTGGCTACAGTTTTTCTGTGTTCCTATTGGTTTATTACTGATTTAATGCACAAATAATATTTCTCGCCTTGGAATATCTTTAGTTAAAATCAGTAATAAACCAATAGGAACATAGAAAAACATATATATGGAAGCGCTACAGAATCATGAAACCAAAATCTCGAAAGTTCAAAATACTGAAAACTCAAATACTGAAAACACACAGGATACCAACACTTACTACTTTGAATGATCTCCCGTCCCCCTTCACATCTAACTTCCTTAGCTGTCAAAGTGCTAAGGGTAATTTGAGCTTACCTGCTGTGATTGACAGGTCACAGCAGGAGACTTGACTCATGCAATATTTCCTTGTTCTAGCCTTTACTTTTTGTATGGGTAGGGGAAGGACCAAGGAGCTATGACATCACAGCATGGGTGGGTTTTAGGACGGTCATGGTGATGTCAGTTTGGGGAGGAAAATTACCAGAAACCTACCTGTATTCAGTGGCCTTGATGATATCAGTGAATTGCAGACTGCAGTAAGCTTTTCCAGGGTGAGAAAAAAGTTTTTTGAAAGTGAAACCACCATAGTACAGTAAGATACTATTCTACTGGTGAGAAACAGTCAGTTTAAAATATTTTAAATGCTGTATTGTTTATTTAAAGCAAAGACAGTAAATGTGGAGAAAAAAGACAGAGAAATTGAGCATTTAGTAACAGAATCCCATTGTTGTCCTTTAATATGTTCTTGGACCATTGCTGTAGTAGGGAATTTGTCAGTGAAATATGTTATGAAGTGAGTGGTGTAAGACAGTCAAGATTCAGTCCAATTCTAGGTCAAGCATTCCCAATGAATAGAGAAAAAAATTCACTGGAGTTTAACAGAAGTCTAGTACTGGAGTAACATCCTTTCAGTAGTGAAATTAAGAAGATTAATAACAAACACTGGTTATTTACGAAGGACAGCACAGCAGGCAACATAACTGGTGAAGGTCCCGTGTTTACTGCCAAGACATGCAGAAACTTGAATGTTTTTGAAAGGCAAGGACAGCATACAGAGATCAAGGCTTTTGCTATGATAAAAATGTGAGGTGTGCAACCAGTGTGGTTACATCCTGGAAGTGAAATCTTTTACAGTGAAGCTTCCAAAAACACAATTAAATTACTTGACCTGTACAGTTGTGGTTTGGTTGCAGTTGTTTATATTGCCGTTTAATGATTGTGGGGAGTTCTACTTTGGAAAAACCAAGAGGGAGCTAAATAGGTGAATATATGAGGGCTAGTGGGACATCCGAAAGAAAAATGAAAACAGTGAGCTATATAAGCACGTGCTGGTTTGCAATGGTTTCAAGAAATTTATGTTTCAGTTCTCAAAAAAGATTTCTCCAACCCTTGGGGGGGGGGGGGCCTTGGGAAATAAAACTTGAGTCTATGGAATGAAAATGGCAGCTTCATCTCAATGCCGATAACCCCCCCCCCCGGGCTTAAATGAGCATGTGTCATTTACCAGTGTTTTGAAACTTGGAGCCTGGGACTGGCATTAAAATGCTTCATTCCTTTCTGAGCCTGGAAAGTGTCCAGTAATGGAGTCCTAATAGGTATATGATATTTTGTTGCTTCTTTTAGGAAAGTTGCTACACAAAATTTATGGAAATATTTAGCTTGATTAAAATGTCATGGATAATTATTATAAAGCAAAAAACATGTGATTTCGGAGCTCCGTTTGGATGGTTTAGGTTTTGAACATTCCTAAAAAATTCACTGCATTTGGATCAAATGAAAAAACAGTAGGTGTTCTGCAACTTACAATGAACAGATGGATGTTGGATGTACACTTATTTGGTTCAGTGTTCCTTTAAAAAGATTTGGATTCACTTTGAGGGTGGAGTTCAGGAATTGATATCAGCTCCACTGGATTACAAGGAAGTGGTGGGAGACATTGAAAATGTTCTGAGGAAGTCCCCCTACTTTAATTGGTGAAAGTGCTTAACCTGGATTTTTACTAAGATTTTTTTTTATCAGAATTTTAACTTTGAAATTAAAAGTTTCTTAACCTTTAGTTTGACTCACTGGTTGTGCTGATTATTTAGTTTTGGATTTGGCCAGCATTATCCTCATGTTTGGTTTTATATATATATATAT